>NC_045543.1:148338324-148343324 GCF_009769535.1 Thamnophis elegans | reverse complement strand
AGAAAAACCTGTTCTCTTTCCGTGCTTTGCAGGGGGTTTTTCCCCTCCCAACACATTCGCCTTCTCATTCTCTTGTTTTAATTAGTGCAGTATATTGTAACAGACAAAGAACAGGCAAGGCAGCAGTGAAAATTTATGCTGATTACCCCAAAGTCATCCATCAAGACTTTCGTGCCTAAGGCGGGACTAGAACTCCCCGTCTCTTGGTGATTGGCCCAGTCACCCAGCTGACTTTCGTGCCTAAGGTGGGACTAGATCTCCCCATCTCTTGGTGATTGGCCCAGTCACCCAGCTGACTTTCGTGCCTAAGGCGGGACTAGAACTCCCCGTCTCTTGGTGATTGACCCAGTCACCCAGCTGACTTTCGTGCCTAAGGCGGGACTAGAACTCCCCGTCTCTTGGTGATTGGCCCAGTCACCCAGCTGACTTTCGTGCATAAGGCGGGACTAAAACTCACTGTCTCCTAGTGATTGGCCCAAAGTCAGCCAGCTGTCTTTTGTGCCTAAGGTGGGACTAGAACTCACTGTCTCCTGGTGCTTGGTGCAAAGTCACTCCGCCGGCTTTCATATCTAGGGTGGGACTAGAACTCACCGTTTCCTGGTGCTTGGTGAAAAGTCATCCAGTGCTTTCATGCATAAGGTGGGACTAGAACTCACTGTCTCCTAATGATTGGCCCAAAGTCATCCAGCGGGCTTTCATGCCTAAAATGGGACTAGAACTCACTGTCTCCTAATGATTGGCCCAAAGTCATCCAGCGGGCTTTCATGCCTAAAATGGGACTAGAACTCACTGTCTCCTGGTGCTTGGCGCAAAGTCACCCAGCCGTCTTTTGTGCCTAAGGGGGGATCGTAATTCACCGTCTCCTAGTGATGGGTGCAAAGTCACTCAGCCATCTTTTTGTGCCTAAAAGATGGTGAGGACTAGAACTCTCACCATTTCCCGATTTCTAGCTTGATTCCTTAACCACTTGACCAAAATGCTTCTCTCTCTCTCTCCCTTTGAATTTTGCGTATGATTGCAAATAAATGTTTACGTGCAAAAAGCATTTCAGGAATGGGCAAATGTCTTCTGACATGGTGACATTTTGGGGTTTTTCCCCCCATCCAGAGGCAGATTATGTAGCCATCAGAAGCCACTTCGTGGAAGCCCGGCCGCGTCTCCCGGCCATGTTCATTGCTACGCCAAAAGACCAGAAACACTCCATGTGGACCAGAGAGAAGCCGTCACCTCAGGTATGTCGAGCTGTGGCCACCTTAGCTGGGCAGGTTCTCCTCCTCTACTCCTCATTACAGAGTCAGATCAGCTCTTGGACGCTTCTGTTAGCACGGATGAATGAAAGGTCCAGTTTGAAGGCCTGTCCTTCGTGTGGCCAGCTGGGCCCATTTCTTCTCCTCACTTGGTTGCAAGAGAACTGGTGAAATCTCTCATTGCCCACTCAGCTTGTTTTCAGGTGGTCTTCTTGCCGACGTTTCACGACCCAACTAGGCCACATCATCAGTGCAAGAAGGGAGTGAGATTTATGAAGAGGAGGAGGAGGAGGTGGAGGAGGAGGAGGAGGAGGAGAGAACTATGCAGTCCACGGTGCTCTCTGAGCTTGTTCACTTTCTGGCAGACATTTCATCGCCCAACTAGGTAGCGTCATCAGTCCTTGAAGGGAGGAGGAGGAGGAAACTGTGCATCAGGATTTCGTGCTCTCTGAACTTGATAGTTTTCGTGCAAACATTTCATGACCCAAGTAGGCAACGTCATCAGTGCTAGAAGGGAGTTGAGTTTGTGGTGAAGAGGAGGAGGAGGAGGAGGACTGTTAGGTTCTTGGTACTCCCTGAGTTTGGTGGTTTTCTTGTAGACATTTCATGGCCCAGCTAGGTAGCATCATCAGTCCTAGAAGGGAGTGGCATTTGTGGAAAAGAGGAGGAAAGAATTGGGGGGGAGGAAGATTGCTAGGTACTCCCTGAGCTTGTTCGCTTTCTTGCAGACATTTCGTGACCCAACTAGGTCACATCGTCAGTGCTAGTGCGTGTGGGATTTATGGAGAGGAGGAGGAGGAAGAGGACCATGGATTCTGATGCTCTCTGACCTTGGTGGTTTTCTTGCAGACTTTTCATGACCCAACTAGGTAACATCCTCAGTGCTAGAAGGGAGTGAAGATTGTGGAGTGGAAGAGAAGAAGGGGAGGAAGAGGACCATGGATTCTGATGCTCTCTGACCTTGGTGGTTTTCTTGCAGATGTTTCATTACCAAACTACGTAACATCATCAGGGCTAGAAGGAGATAGGGGTTTGCTCTAGGTTTATGTAGCAGTGGCTTGCCCTGTCGGTGTTGGTGGAGAACTTCTTGGCAGTTCTTTAATTAGGCTGTTATTTATTGAGTTGGTAATCAGCTAAAAACAGCAGACCTCACTCCCTTCTAGCACTGATGCTGTTACCTGGTTGGGTTGTGAAACGTCTGCAAGAAAACCTCCAAGCTCAGAGAGCATCAAGGACCCCACAGTTCAACTCTGAGTTACAGATATTCTCTTCCGTCGGCACCCAAGCTCTCCATCCAGTGCCCAGAACTGAGAGATAAGATAAAGTCCTCGGGTTACGACAGTGATCTGAAACTTCCATCACCAGAAAGGTCATAACTTTGAAAAATGGTCCCAAGTCACTTTTTTCAGCGGTGTTGTCACTATATGAACTGTTGTAAGTCGAGGACTCTGTTCTGAAAAAAGGGATTTACGACCATTTGACAACTGTGATCATAAGGATGCTGCAATGGTCGTAAGTGTGAAAATCAGCCGTAAGTCCCTGTTTTCAGTTTTACTCGTCCTGCGTGGTTGGTCTCTCCTTTAAAAGCTCTCCCGCTTCCCTTCTTTCTCCAGATCCTTCAGCGCCTCCTTGTTCTGGCCCAAGAGGCCCTTCAGGTGTTGGAGAAGCAGCTGATGGACCCTCTGGGAAACCAGGATGTGAAGGTGAGTTCTTCAAGAGATGACAAGAGGCCCTTTTCACTAGAGATGGACCATCCCAGGATGGTCGTATCCCACTTTGAATTCTCCCCTCAAGCTGGGGGAAATCGCAATGGGGCAACTCGCCACAGCCAACTCCCCAGAGTCAGCGCCCCATGATCAACCCACCATGACCAACTCACCACTGTCAACTCACCATGGTCAACTCCCTAAGACCAGCTCATCAAGGCCAACTCACCATGGTCAACTCCCCAAGACCAACTTATCAAGGCCAAATCTCCATGGTCAACTCCCCATAGTCAACTCACTACAGTCAACTCACCATGGTCAACTCCCCAAGACCAGCTCATCAAGGCCAACTCACCATGGTCAACTCACTACAGTCAACTCTCCACAGTCAACTCCCCATAGTCAACTTCCTAAGTCCAACTTATCAAGGCCAAATCCCCATGGTTAACTCCCCATGGTTAACTCACTACAGTCAACTCCCCATGGTCAACTCCCCAAGACCAGCTCATCAAGGGCAACTCACCATGGTCAACTTCCCACAGTTCCCATGGTCAATTCACCACAGTCAATGCCCCATGGTCAACTCCCCATGGTCAACTCACTACAGTCAATTCCCATGGTCAGCTCCCCAAGGCCAACTCCCTTTGGTCATTTCACCGCAGAACAATTGAAGAATTCAATTTAATTATTTAAAATAAACAAAACGTCATTTTTAAAATTTGGATTATTCATTTTTCATTCTGTCCCTCCTTTGGCATCCATTCTTTTTTTTGTGTGTGTGTGCCAAAATACTTTTTTTACTTTCCATTTTCATAACATATAATCACATGTATACTATTACATAGCCAATATATTGTATTAAGTAGTAATTACATCAGTTCCTTTTGCCATCAACGCCCAGAAAGATAAAAAACCATTATTAGCTCTTCTGCTCTCCATACACCTTTTTCTTCTACCTCTCTCCTACCTCCTTGCTTCCCTCCATCATCCTTTCCTACTCTACTTCCCCTTCCTTTCTCCTTCTCCTCTCTCTTCATTCCACTCCTCCTTATTCTCCTCATCTTCCCCTCTCTCCTATCCCTCTCTTCCCACCTTTCTTCTCTCCTCTGCTTCCCACTCTTCCTCTCATTCACTTGGTGTATTACAGCTTCTGAGCAAACTCCATTCTATGTTGATGGTATTTATGCTTCCATATCAATATACTTAACATATCTTAGTTTTAAAGAAAAAATAAGAGAAGACAGTATACATGTGCAATCATATTACTTTAAAATCTAACACCCTTCGTCAAGCCTAATATACATAATCTCTTTGAGATTAGCGTAATTCTTGTAATCCCGCGACCAGCTGGCTGTGTCAAGTTGTCCACACACGTTGGCCCTGGGCAAATTGTCCTGGACCCAGGGGAAATCCTTCCGATCGATTCAAGATTCAAAAGGTGTTGGACAGGTTGTCTGATGAAGCCCTATCAAATAAAATGCAGTTCATTGGTGAGAAAAGCAGTGTTTTACATGTTTGGGAGAAATGTATTTCTTCACCATGGGGACCATCTTTGGTCGGAGTGACATCTGTTGTTGGTGTGTATGTGTGTGTGTGTGTGTGTGTGCAAATGTTCCCCAAACAGAAGGGATGGGACACAAAACAGCAAACACACAGCAATGGCAAACCAGCTTTGATTTGATTTAATTCGAAGCTAATTAAAATCAGATTACAGTGATGACAATGTTTATTTATTTCCGCTGACATCTTAAAATAGTAAGCCGTGATTGATGCTCTCTGTAGCTTCACTTCTTGAAACCCAGGCTGTGCCTCCTTGCCACGCAAACAGGCCAGGGATATGAACCATAATCTCTGCTTGCCATCTCGGTTAATGTGGCTGTTTTTCATGGCTTAATTATATCTCAGAAGCTGCTGTTTTTTCCTTTCCTATTGTACCGTAAGTTTATTCCAGTTGTTGCCATAAAGATTCTTGCGGTTAATAACAGCTCAGAGAGAGAGACAGACAGAGAGAGAGAGAGAGAGAGAGAGAGAGAGAGAGGGAGGGAGG